>NC_085140.1:447891562-447912245 GCF_024139115.2 Armigeres subalbatus
ATTCAATACAAATCCAAATCCAATCATAATCCAATCCAAATCCAATCCAAATCCAATTTAAATCCAATCCAAATCCAATCCAAATCCAAGTCCAATCCAAATCCAATCCAAATCCAATCCAAATCCAATCCAAATCCAATCCAAATCCAATCCAAATCCAATCCAAATCCAATCCAAATCCAACCCAAATCCAATCCAAATCCAATCCAAATCCAATCCAAATCCAATCCAAATCCAATCCAAACCAATCCAAACCAATCCAAACCAATCCAAACCAATCCAAACCAATCCAAACCAACCAAACCAATCCAAACCAATCCAAACCAATCCAAACCAATCCAAACCAACCAAACCAATCCAAACCAATCCAAACCAATCCAAACCAATCCAAACCAATCCAAACCAATCCAAACCAATCCAAACCAATCCAAACCAATCCAAACCAATCCAAACCAATCCAAACCAATCCAAACCAATCCAAACCAACCAATCCAAACCAATCCAAACCAATCCAAACCAATCCAAACCAATCCAAACCAATCCAAACCAATCCAAACCAATCCAAACCAATCCAAACCAATCCAAACCAATCCAAACCAATCCAAACCAATCCAAACCAATCCAAACCAATCCAAACCAATCCAAACCAATCCAACCAATCCAAACCAATCCAAACCAATCCAAACCAATCCAAATCCAATCCAAACCAACCAAACCAATCCAAACCAATCCAAACCAATCCAAACCAATCCAAACCAATCCAAACCAATCCAAACCAATCCAAACCAATCCAAACCAATCCAAACCAATCCAAACCAACCAAACCAATCCAAACCAATCCAAACCAATCCAAACCAATCCAATCCAAACCAATCCAATCCAATCCAATCCAGTCCAAACCAGTCCAAACCAACCAAACCAATCCAAACCAACCAAATCCCAAATCCAATCCAAACCAATCCAAACCCAAACCAATCCAAACCAATCCAAACCAATCCAAACCAATCCAAACCAATCCAAACCAATCCAAACCAATCCAAACCAATCCAAACCAATCCAAACCAATCCAAACCAATCCAAACCAATCCAAACCAATCCAAACCAATCCAAACCAATCCAAACCAATCCAACCAATCCAAATTCAACCAACCAATCCATATCCAATCCAACCAATCCAAACCAATCCAAACCAATCCAAACCAATCCAAACCAACCAAACCAATCCATATCCAATCCAAACCAATCCAAACCAATCCAAATCCAATCCAAACCAATCCAAACCAATCCAAACCAATCCAAACCAATCCAAACCAATCCAAACCAATCCAAACCAATCCAAACCAATCCAAATCCAATCCAAACCAATCCAAATCCATCCAAACCAATCCAAACCAATCCAAACCAATCAAAATCCAACCAAACCAATCCAAACCAATCCAAACCAATCCAACCAATCCAAACCAATCCAAACCAATCCAAACCAATCCAAACCAATCCAAACCAATCCAAACCAATCCAAACCAATCCAAACCAATCCAAACCAATCCAAACCAACCAATCCAACCAATCCAAACCAATCCAAACCAATCCAAACCAATCCAAACCAATCCAAACCAATCCAAACCAATCCAAACCAATCCAAATCCAATCCAAAGCCAATCCAAATCCAATCCAAATCCAATCCAAATCCAATCCAAATCCAATCCAAATCCAATCCAAATCCAATCCAAAGCCAATCCAAATCCAAATCCAATCCAAATCCAATCCAAATCCAATCCAAATCCAATCCAAATCCAAATCCAATCCAAATCCAATCCAAATCCAATCCAAATCCAATTAAAATCCAATTCAAATCCAATCCAAATCTAATCCAAATCCAATGCAATCCAAATCCAATTCAAATCCAATCCAAAACCAATCCAAATCCAATCCTATGGCTAAGAAGTTTGGAAATTATTTAAGTCTGTTTTTAGCCGTAGTTCGACTAAGAAATATTGAAATAATGTACTTTAAGGCATTATTTTTTAATCTCTTAATCGTGCTTTTAATCTTGATAAGAATTGAGCTGTTCGGCGTAGGTGCAGCTTTCCTGGAGGGGTTTTCTCCTGCGCATTTATCTCTGAACAGCATTCCGAAATGGCAACCAAATGGGCTGCATATAAATACGAAGGGTTTTGTTTTCTCTCCCTCACTAAACGCACACGGAATACAAAGTCTCGAAAAACTTGAAGCCTTTATATTTCTCCTGTTTACAGAATCCGGGTCGGGTGGTCTCCTGGGCCGAGATGGGAGCGATGTAACCGACGCTAATGGGCCTCGGTCAAGATTTATGATCGAGTTTTCATAACCGAGGGGTGACGACGAATGTTGGTTGGCACCAAAACTCTGGAAGCTATCGATTTTTCCAGTGACGGAGAAATTTGAGTTTTCTGTGCAATAAATCTGGTGCGATACCTCATAAAATATCACTTCCCGGTAAGCACATTTCTCGTGGATTGTTTGTCATTATTAACACCACAGATGCCGAGGCTGGGGCGCTTTTTCCCGTAAGAAATTCGAAATGCTTCGTGCCTTCGATTGTTCCGAGTGGATTAAATTACCAACATGCAAAGGGGTGGCCCTTTCGTAACAACATCTTGAAGATTGATAGATGTCTCGGTTTGTGTTTGGAAGGAACCCAAACACGTGCCCGTCAAAGATTGTGAATTACTTTTCCATGTAGTGACTTGTTCGAGAGTAGCGTGGGGTAGATTTGTTTGCACTCCAAAAGACTTGTTAATCCCATCCCTCCAGGATCCGTTAACCGAAAACAAGTTGTATGTGGTTTGACCGATGAATAATTTAAGATTCACTTCTTCCATGAAGATTGATGGTTGGGTGGTAGTTTACAAATAAATCAATTTGCGGTCTTCCTTCCCCAAACCGAACGAAGCTGTCTCGGGGGAAAACACTGTTTTGAGTGACTTATGAGACTGCCATTGAATTCCAAATTTTATGAAAAACAATTTTCTCTAGTAACATTGGAAACAACACACCGCACCGACGAAAATTCAGTTAGCTTGCCCAGTCCCATTCGTCATCGCGAAATGTGAGAAAACATTCCAATTTTTCTGTAACAATGCATCATCATAATCATCTGAAATAACAAAGCCGCGCGGCGAAGTGTTGTGATTCCCATTCCCCGAACTGATTGTGGGTGGTGACGGAGGGTGACGGCGGTCATAGCTGGGAGCTTTTTGTCACGCAAATGTGCAGACACTGAATAGTGATAAGTTCTTTGGAAAAATGAATTACCGTAATTTAAAATTTCAATCAGGAAGCACTACTCGGCACAAATTCATTATTCGTGCCATTCGCGTGACTGCAAATGGTCCAAAAGTGAAGGTAGTATCACTAATAAGTGGATTATTCTTTTTTTTCATCACCGCGTAACACGAAAGACCTACTGCTGCCGTCTGTCGTTGGTTCAATTTCGATTGCATAGATTGCGTGGAACGGAATCAGTCGGTTGCTGTGAATGACTGACCCTCTGTTATGAATGCCGTTTAAATGTAAACATTGTGTCCGCTAGGCGAGCATCCATTGGAACATCGGGAAAAAGATAGGCAAGGCGTGAATATAAGAGAGTCAAAACCGTGCGAATTGTGCAAATGTCATGAAGAACTGTTAAAGAGATTTTCGATACGTAAACTTTGATATAAGACATTTCTTATGAACAATGCTTTAGCAATTATTTTCAAGTATTTTTCTTATCAAATTTATCAATCTATTTATTGTGAAAATTGAGAAAATGGATATCTATCTTTTATTTTTGGGCACCTCATCCTATCTCAGAGAATAACTGTCAATGTCATTTTATTTTCGTCAGCTATGGTCAAACCAATACCCTATTATAAACATCAATAAAACCATTATTGATATTTATAATAGGGTAGAATACAGCATTGGCAGGGTGCGACGGATGTTGACCCTCTTGTCAATATTTACATAATCAAACAAACATACACCATTTATGAACATAACTAAGATTCAATAAAAAAATACTTTCATTTTAATATATGTTTTATGTATAAGTAGGAATATTGGAGGAGTTATTAACCGAAATAAATGTGCACCAGCGAAATCCTTTCCATTATTGCATTGCCAAAGAGAACCGCACACGAATAGCAAACTTTTACTTACTTTTTTGGATCGCCTGTTTCTCCTTTTTATTGTAGACGGAGCGACAAATTTTTAATGAAACCTTTTTATTAGTTTATTAGCTTTTTACAGTGAGTAAATTTTTCAGGAGATGCATTTTTCCAAAAACATCGAAAAATAAATTCATATTTGCAATTTTCTGCAACTGAACTGTACCAACATGTTATGACTGATGTGCCTAAAGATACTAGTGAAAAGTAAGCGAAGTTTCTTGACAAATTTCAAGTTTATTGGAACAAATTGCACATGTACCACTATTAATGGGAACAAAATGAAACAAAATGAAAGTGGTACATGTACGTACATTTTTAAAATCATTCTAAACGGCAGTAAGCTATCTTGAAATTCAAAATGGGATTGAAATTTGTTGCGAAAACAGTCATGTTGCTGAATTTTCTTTTAAATAAGCTGATTTTAGTGGGTGGAACTGTACATGTACCACTTTTTCTGACAACGAAATGGCCATTGTGATATATACCAGAAAATAAAATATGCATATCTCCAGATTTAGTTGCCAAAAATCAGTTTTTCGTTGTTACCATACAAATCTTTGCAATTAGAAGCCGTTGGTGTTAAAAACTCAAAATTGACAAAAATGGTTTATGTACCACTTTCGCTGGCACCGGTTCACTTGATTATCACCAGAAATAGCAAATTTATGCTATATTTGATCTATATTTTACTAAATAGAATCGGTACTAAACATTAATTGTTGTTTCTTTTGGCAGCAGCACAGTTCGGAATAAAACGTAAGAATGTGTTTGTGAGCATATCAAACACACGCTATAACAGACATTACGCACAATTATTAGGCTGACCATACGTACCGTATTTAACGGGACAGTCCCGTTTTTTAGGCCTTATTAAGCTGTCCCGTCGTAATCTAAAAAATCCTCAATTTGTCCCGTTATTCATTGATTCTTCCAAAGATTTTTGAAAACTTTATTTTCGTGATTTTTTATGGGTATAAGTTCTTCCAAAGAGATCCAAAATATTATTCAAACAAATTCAACATTTTAGGCAGGAATCTAAAACTAAATACAAAGAAAGTGGACGCAACCCATAAAAAGTGTGAGATGTTATAAGTGTTATTTTTAAAAGAATGCTATTTATGCCGTTATGTATTTTGAATGGATCGACTTTTCTCAAGTTTTTAGACAGTTAATGACAACAGGTGACAATGGGAGATACAGTTTCATTTCAATTACCTTTTTCTGCTTATTTCGAAGGCGTTAAAATTTGGCCAATTTCATGAGTGGATTGATTGGAACCAGTAACTTGGTAGGAAGTATATCCTGAAAATCAGGTCAAATTGAGTCAATATAATGATGCGCAGGGACATCGATTTCAATCGATTGATTCATTTTGAAACATTAAGAATTATTCAAAGTCTTCCCGAATAATTCTGAATATATTGAAATCATCCACTGTAATAAACGACGACATACAAAAATAGTTTATAGGTGAATCAGGTGAATAAAATCGTATTTAAGGCAGTTTCAAACCGAAGGAAAATTTGTTCGGATTTCGGACCTTACGTACTTTGAGGCTAGTTTACAGATCAAGAGCTTGCCTGCAAATTTTGCTTCCATATCTGAGGGCGGGATTTATTGGATTCTGTTGTAGGTAATTAGAATTTCGGCCCGATTCAAAATACAATCCGGTGGAAATCTCCGAGAGACCGAGCTGTAAACCCGTCTATAAATTGGGTTAGTGACAAAAGGTCGAAAGACAAAAGGTCGAAAGACAAAAAGTCGAAAGACAAAAGGTCGAAGGGACAAATGGTCGAAAAGGACAAAAGGTCGAAAAGGACAAAAGGTCGAAAGGGACAAAAGGTCGAAAGGACAAAACGTCGAACGTGACAAAAGGTCGAAAGAAACAAAAGGTCGAAAATAGCAAAAGGTCGAAAGGGAAAAAAGGTCGAAAGGACAAAACGTCGAACGTGACAAAAGGTCGAAAGAGACAAAAGGTCGAAAAGAACAAAAGTTCGGAAGGGACAAAAGGTCGAAATAGACAATAAACTGAGACAGAGAGAACCAATCTCACACTATACAAGTTTATGTTATTTCTTAAATCAATAATCTTTTTATCTCCAACAGAACTATCTAGATATTCATGATATTGTTTCATATTCACAGTAATTACTCCTTCTTTAAAAACTGCTCATTCTTCAACTTTGATTGATGAGATAAGTGTATTACTTCCAGTTGAAGTTGAAATGCATCACAAATTCCTTTGGAATGCACTCAACTTATTATCAACATGTTCTTTCGACCTTTTGTCCTTTCGACCTTCTGTCCCTTTCGACGTTTTGTCATTTCGACCTTTTGTCATTTCGACCTTTTGTCATTTCGACCTTTTGTCTTTCGACCTTTTGTCCCTTCGACCTTTTGTCTTTCGACCTTTTGTCATAGATTCCTATACACGGTAAACAGATTATACTCTTTTAGAACTATAAAGTACGCATAATCTTGGAAAAGTGGAACTACGCCTAAAAGGAAAGTATATTTCGTTTACTCATTTATGAGTATATTGATCATACGTCAAATTAGGCATACTTTTTACTCTTTTTCTACAAGTATAAATTGTGTCGTTTTTACTCCGAAAATAGAAGGATAATGTGTACTTTTTATCCCTACAGTGCCTGATTTTAAAAATTGAAGTTCTCTCAACTTAAAAGATTATTTTTAATAAAAATCAAAGAAGTCATAAATATGCTTTTATATTTATTTCCGTAAATTCAGGATTACATAACGGTTAGTAACATTAAACCTTTGATTCTGCACCTTAACCTCTACCCTGCTTTCTTGGGAGCCACGGCAGCTTCCAGTAAAGGTGGCATCTTGACTTTTCTCCGTCTCCGACGCTGACCTGCGCTGACACCTCGGCTGACATATCGGAGATCGCGGCGGTAATGGTTATCGATGTTCATGAGCTTCTTCTTGTTGGGTGCGGCCAAGCGTTATCTTAACGGTGGCCTTCGCCTCAGATTGGACGCTCTGAACGCCTGGAACGATCCCAAGGACTTTTCATGGGCCTGAGGACAACAATGATTATTTAATATTATTTTTGGGAACAATTAAAACAATATTACATACCTGCCAAACTATCTGTATCAATTTTGTTCAAGTACTGACTGCAACTATGGAGTTGCGAGCGTGAAAATTTTCTTTTCTAGCCGTACACTGACAAAAATCCAATCATATTCATTATGTGTGGCACACATAAATTTTGACTATAGCATTTCCCACAAAACGGCTATGTGAATTCGCATAGCATATATGTGGAAACACACATAACCCTTATTAACTAATAACCTTTATGTGGATTCTCCTATATTATTATTATTATTATTTAATCAGACTAAGGCCGAAGTGGCCTGTGCGGTATATAAGAGTCTTCTCCATTCGGCTCGGTCCATGGCTACACTATAGCGGGTGGTTATTAACGCACACATAAAATTTATTTGTAAATTTCTTTAGATTTTTGCCAATAAAAATGTGTGGAGTCCCGCCTTTTTTGGAAGCACATGGGAACAAAATCAAAAGAAAATATTCCCGAGGAATGAGGCCACTTCTAGCGTCATTTAAATCAATTTCGTCATTTAAATCAAATCAAAGGACTAAGAATTGATTAGATTCGACATGTGCCTACCATATTCTTGGAAATAAATAATATTACATTTTATTAAAGTTCTTTCCTTGTTGAGATTCTTGTTATTCTTATCCGTAGATTTTCCCGCACTTATATTCATGAAGAAGGATTTCAGTACGGGAAATCAATATTCCACCCTATTGCTCGTCTCACATTTGTCTTTTGACATTTTTTTTCTTAAAATTATTTTTTGTAATTCCTGATCATAATATCTGGTTTACAGTTCGTCTTTGAGTGATAAAACGGCCTACTTTTCCATACCAACGAAATGGGTGCTTTAATGAACATTATGCAACTCAAATGGGTTGCATAATATTCATTATAACACTCATTTGGGTGCTATAAAGAAAAACCAACATCAGAACAGTAGTTACATGACTTCATATTGCTGAATGAGCTAGGGCAAGTGTTCAAATAGTGTTTTCTCTACGTCGCGTAATAAATGAAATACATTGATGGACATGACATCAAAAATTTCCAAAGGCAAGTACATCTATCGCTTCACGGCTCATCGAACAAAGCAATATGGCACGGTGACATGGAATCTGATTGTTCTCGGCAGCAAAATAATTTATTAGCGAGAATAGCCAGTAAATTAGAGTAAATTAGACTGTACAATTTTGGTACGAATTTATCAAATTAAAGTCAATTTTTCGTCATTGCAAAAAATAGCGTGTGCAACTCGTCGCAAAACTCGATTTTTTCAGTACTCGTAGTATTTATCCAACTCGGCTAGCCTCGTTGGATAAACGTCCAACTCGTGCTGAAAAATTCATCTTTTTGTAACTTGTTGCACAAACTACTATTTTCTTATCTCTAATGTCCAGACCGGCTTTAGACAGAGTTTCTTTGACTTTTTTTGTCATTTTCAATTGTTTAGAATTGGAAAAGTTTTATATTGGTGAGTAATAAAATCCAATAAAATATTTCAGAGCACCACATTTTTTTACAATTTTTCAAAAATGCTTATTATGTTGTTTCTTTGTGTTTTTCCGCGCCCTTTTGAACAGTGAAATATTTGTAGTTCAGTATTTTTTCCACAACTGACTTAACCCTTAATTCACTCTAAGAAACTTCTTAAACGAAAACTGAAAATCAAGCTCAAAGGTTTTGAAATTTCCACAGCTCTTGAATTTTGTCACAAGGTTTTTTGACATGTCCCGTTTTGCAAGTGCGTTTGTCCCGTTTTTTCGCCGAAATGATCTGGTCAGCCTAACAATTATGCACATGCGATATGATTTTAGCAAAAATACGAGTAATGGCATTGGCTACTTTCGAAGAACCCATATTTTTTAAGCCTCCAACTATTTAAACAATTAAACAAATCAACAAGTCAAAACAAAAACCGAAAAAGTGCTGCACGTGTGCAGTTTTAACAAAATTTGGTTTTCAGAGTATACTAATTTGAAGCTTCATGTTAAGCATAGTTGTTAATGTTAATGATGAGAAACATTGCTTTAATTCTTCAAAAAAGGAATAAATCTTCTGAACGGAGTTCTTTTTTGGATTCCGAACAGAATTCTTCGTGGATTCCAAACCAAATCCAAGTATGACTCCTTCCGGAAGTCCAGAAAGATACCATTTTAAGGCCCAAAAGAAATCCGTTCATAAGCCTTGATAACGCCCTTTCGTTCTTTTGGATTTCCACACGGAATTATGTGGGATTCCGAACGTAATCCTTTTAGATTTACAAACGGAATCCCTTCAAGCTTCTAAATGAAATTATTTTGGTCTCTCGATCGGAATCCTATTGAGCTACCGAACAAAATCACTTTTGGGTTTCGAACTGATTCCTTTTGGGATTCCGAATTGGACTTTCGAAATAAATTTTGTTAGACCTCCGAACGGCATTCTGAGATTTTTTACGGAAGCCCTAAAAGGATTTTGTTCGGAAACCCAAGAGAATCGGTTTGAAAATACATAAAAGTTCCTTCCGAACGTTCAAAGGAGTTCCGTTCAGAAGACCAAAAGATCTTTGTTCGTAAACCCAAAAGAAGTCCGTTATGTGGGTTTCAAAACGTAGGGGAAACAGGAAGACTTATTTATATTTTTCATTTCCGAAGTAACAGCCAAATCTGAATCAATTCACTCGGTTTTCGTCCATAATCTTTGAGAAATATGTGATTTAAATTTACTGATGCTCAACAGTATGTAAATTGTTGTTGTTATTGATACAGAATCGATTTTTTGGAGTGTTGTCAAAAGCACAAATTCAAAATATTTAGGAAGGAAGGGGGGTGGAGGAATTGATACCTCTTCAGGAATTTGGTATTATGAAAGCAGAAACATGTTCTTTGATTTTTTGATTTTTTTCGTTCAAAATATGAAGATTTTCCGACATGCTATGCGTATTCATAAAAGTTTATTATTATTGAGGATCCATACAAAAAATTACACTAGATCAAAATTAATTTGGTTCTCGGTAAAACATCAAGTCTCCTAAGGAATCCAGAAGGTGAGCATTCCGCTAATTATTTAGGCTTCTAAAAGGAATACTTTTTCGCTTCTTAACGGAATACTTTAGAGCATTCGAAAATAATTCTTTGCCGGCTTCCAAAGCAGCATTCTTTTGTGTTTCTGAGCCGATTTTTTTAGGGCTTCCGGAACGGAATCTTTTTGGGATTCCGAGTGAAAATATTTTGGTCTTCCGAACGCAATCCTTTTGGACTTTCCAAACGAATGCTTATGTGCATCCTGGAAAGTAGAGCCTTAAGGTCACTCCTGACGGAATCCAATTTTCAAAGTACTCGCGTTTTCAAGGGCACATCATTCGATACGGAAGCAACGCACAACTGTCATTTTTATTTTTTCAGCTTTGCTACGTCGCAGCATGCGTGAAAAAATAAAAATGACAGTTGTGCGTTGCTTCCGTATCGAATGGTGTGCCCTTGAAACACGCGAGTACTTTGAAAATTGGATTCCGTCAGGAGTGACCTTAAGAGCATCCTTATACTCTCAGATTGAAACAAGCATGCTTTAAAATCTCGCTTAACTTTTCAAAAGGACCTAAGTAACATTTTTTTCACGAATTAATTTGAATAGCGCAATCTACAGAAGAACATGAAAGCTTTCGATTCCAGTACTCAAATTAATTCATGAAAAAAATGTTACTTAGGTCCTTTTGAAAAGTTAAGCGAGAAATAATCCTTATTTTCAAGATTGTTTCAAATCCTTTTTTTCTAATCTCAGCATGCATGATTTATGCCTGGATTCAATTCTAGATTTAAATCTTTTGAAAACTTTCTTGCTCAACTAAATGTCCAAATAAACTGAAAATCCACATAAATTATAAGTATGGTTAATGTAAGTAGTGAAGTCCGAATTTGAAAGATATTTTTGATGCTTTTATTAAAATACTGCAGAAGACGAAAAATCTGAATCCTTCGAAATTTCGCCATGAATAGCATGTAGACCTGAACAACATGATAATACTTTGTAAAACCTAACTATCAGTGAAAAGAAATTCCGTTCAAGAAGGATTAGTAAGACCATTAACATCATGGTATTTCTGCTGAAGAAATTTGTTTGTTGGTTGTGCGTAATTGAACTGAATCATTCTGTTGCTCGAAGTCATTATTTGGACATCCATCCTTCCACGTTCGGGTATGCCCGATTGGATGTGTTAAAACCAATCGTCCACTGTACTGGCACTAACTGGAGCTCAGCTCCCGTGGAAAGGCCTCCGTTTCTCCCTTTAGGCAGAAACAAAATCTTGACAAATCGCCAGGATTGTAAAACATACAGCTAATGATTGATTTTACCACACTCGCAATAACATGTGCTGATAGAAAAGAAGATTATCATCATTATCAAAAAACCAATATTGGTGCCGAATAATTATCTTTTTTATTAGTTTCTATGGGAAAAAACTGCTAAGCAATAGGCTATTTCTAAAGTCCAAAAAATTATAAATGCTCACATGGACTGATTCAGGGGCCGTTAAAAAATAACGTCCTTATAATTTGATCTTGAAAACCATTCCTAGAGCGGAATAAAACTTGAAATGTTACTTGGGTAGTCTGACGGGGGAAAAGGTGCAAGATATTGTGAAAGTACGTAAGGGGGGAGGGCGGTTGAAATATCTCAAAAAGTGATGGACGTCCATACGTCCGAAGACCCGTTATGAAACCAAATGAGAACAGTGATACTTTGGTTCGTCATCTATGTTTTTCGATATTTCTCGTTATGGGTTATCCAGGATAGCATTGTGGTAAATGAAGCTAAAGAATTATATTAATAAAACAAAATTATTTATCATATTTATTTTATGAAAAACAAAAGTTTGGTATTATTAATATTTTGGCACTATCACCACAAGACTGCCAGTTTCAGAGCGATTGTGGATTATCGATCGTTTGGCTCTCAAAATGCCAATGGTAAGGAGAACCATTAACAATACATCACTGGGCAGGATTCCAGGTAAACTTTCTTATATGTTTTGCGGCCTATAGGTATCTGCAATGAATAATGAATAATTGTGAAATGCAACAACAAAATACAAAATTAACCTGAGAGAAAAAAAAAACATGATTGACATTTCAGTGAAATTGAAATGTTAAATTAGGTATGTCAAATAGATTACTAGATTGGGATTGTAGAAAAAGCATAAATGTTTTGGGATTAAATCCCAGGATTCAAACCTCTGATACAAAGTAAAAAATGTATACCTGGATTGGGATCGTTTTCATGATTGGGATTGATCTTTTATATTATTTTTGAATCTCAGCAGTTCCCAGAGTGTGATTTTTGAAGACTGCTGGAAAGTCTCCTAGGCTTCTGAATGAAATCTTTGTTCTGCTTCTTTATAGGGGATAATGAACAGAATCCTTTCGGGATTTCGAATAGAATTCAGAAGTTCAAAAAAGTTCCGTTCGGAATTCAGAAAGGATTTTGTTCGAAAGCCCAAAAATAGTGTTCCTTTCGGAAGATCAAAAGATCTCCGTTCGTAAACTCAGGAGAAGTTCGTTCCGTTCTTTGGGCTTCCGAACGGATAATTTTCTATTCATGGTTGACCGCTGAATCGAATTCTGTTGGGCTTCCGAACCGAATTCCGAAGGGAATTCTTTTTACTGATTTTCAGTTAGAAAATTGCACAGGGTAAGACACCCAGAAATCGCCCTGACCCTAGTTTTCAACCACCTGTTTTAAAATTTTATTGAGTTAAGGTGTCTTTTGAAGCCAAATAGCACAAAAAATCATTCAGAATGCTGGGTCGTAATCAATTCAGTAATTGACATTATCGACAGCAAACCTGAGCAGCGCCAGCGTAGGGATCGTTCTGCTAGATAATGGTAACACAACAGATTGATTTTTAGTTTAATAAATTATAAAATACAATCACAATATTTTAGATTGTCACTCATAAATTGTATTGTATTTGATAAACTGTTCAAAAAACAGCCATTTAATTTGATTTTTAATTCGGTAATGACGGCTTTGGCAGGTTTTGTTCTATTATTGTCGGGGTTTTTGTAGACAAAATTTTATGAAAATTGGCCACAATATTCTTTGATTTGCAAAGAATGTTGAGGCCAAATTTGAGCGTAATTAGTTATAGAAAACCCCCTGACAATAATAGAAGAAAACCTGCCAAAGGTGTCATTTCCCCAATGTGAAAGATTTTTATCAAGCACTGAGGATGGTTTTGACGATGATAGGAAATAGCATTATTCAATGAAATCATTTCAAAATGATAACTTCAGTTTGAAAAGTATTCACTTCGCGGCGTTAGTGTTCATGAACTACCAGTTGAAACAGATACAACAAAATTTTGGAGATGTGTAGAATTAACGTATGCTACGAAGTTGTTCGCTAAGGAATGTGCATGTTCCTCTAATTTGGAAAATTTGTATCATCGCCTTTACTATTTTTTGCATCATTTATCTGACAGAAAAGGAAGTGAAAACCCCAGATTAATCCACCTAGCAGTGATGATGCCTTTCTCGTGCATTATAAAATATATTGAAAAATCACATTAGAAAGGTCAAAAAGCTCTTTAGAGAATAGATCACATTTTTCGATCATTTTGCATGTCTTTGCATTAGTTAAAATGCATTGCCACCATTCTCGAAAAAAAATTGGTTTTGAATTTTTTTTCCATAGGGGGGACCCTTGGGAAAAAACAATGATTTTCAATAAAAACAAATGCAATGTCCGATCAAGCCAATTTTCAATAGCAAACAATGGGGACCGCATTCCCCGTCGAATGCAAGTTGTTGCGAGTAAATCGGATAATGCTAAGTTCTAAAAAGCGCTGCGTCTACACAAAATTTGGTACACATACACACATACACAAACATACATACATACACACATACATACATACACACATACAGACATCATGCCTCAGTTCGTCGAGCTGAGTCCCGATCGGTATATAACACTATGGGTCTCCGGGCTCTTCTATCAAAGTTCTTTTTGAAGCAATTTTATAGCCTTTCGGTACATAACTTTGTTGTACGAGAAAGGCAAAAAAATAAAAGCAACAGGAGAGACTTATGGAAAGAAGCTTCTGGGGAAGGAGCCTTAGATGAGGTCTTCAATACGTCAAAGGAGAAACACAGAGTACACTGTAAAAAACGCGCAAATCGAATCCATATAGCCTATGTAGTTTTTGTTCGCGATTAAGAAATTCAAACCTTAGAGAGGTGAGCGAGCCCAATGTATGTATTTGGGTAAAATTCTCATTTTATGCAGACAAACTATTTGAGGTTCAAAAAACTCAAAGGTGCAGCCCAGTCAGGTTGTACGCAAAGGTGACGTTGAACTCCGTAGCTGTATGTAAGGTTTTCGACTTTTCTTATTGATGATACCAAAACAAGCGTTTTTCAAGCCCAGAGTGAATCTGTTGTTTATCCTGTGCTCCTGAGATTGAGTGAGGTGGGAATCTCCAAATATTTCGATGGGAATCCTCCAACCTCCAAAGAGACTGAATGCAATCCACCAGGGATTTCAACAGGAATGTTCCAGGGAGTCCGAAGAGAATGTTCCAGGGATTCGGACGGGAATGTTCCAGAGAATCCGACGGAAATATTTCGGGGATTCCAATGAGAATCTTCTAGAGATTCCGAATGAAATCTTTAAGAAGTTCCGACGGGAATGTTCCAGGGATTTCGTAGGCAATATTTCAGGGATATAGAAACAAATCGTCATAGGTATTCCGAAGCAAATCTCCGAATGATTCCGAAAAAAATCTTCGAACGATTCTGGGCGAAGTAAATCAACGAGAGATTCTGAGATTCTGAGATTCAAAGAAGATTCTGAATTATAAATGGTATGCCCCACAGATTTCCTGGATTCTGGTTGTAATAGTTCTTCGTTCCTATGAAATTGACTAGTGAATAGTAGGGCATGACTTTGCCTCTTTACTCGTCGGGCAACGAACGGAGTTGCACGCTCAATAAGACAAGTGATCAAAACCAATGGACGACTCGTTCGGTGGAATTTGGCCTAACAGTACCCAAGCTTTCGAGATAAATCGTGCAGAAACGAACTGCACCAGTCAAAAGTCCTGTAAGTTGCATTAATTTGACGTTTATGCTGGCTTGAGGTGTCCAGTTAGCCTTGCAAACAAAGGCGATTCTCGATCCGATCTAGGATGTTTTCAGGTAGGAAACATTCTCGACACCCTGGGCATAGTTTATTGTATTTGACACATAAGATACAGTGACCTGCAAAATAAAAGCCCACTTTAAGCCGTTTTTTCATACCAAATGGTCAACTTTTGGAGATCTAGGATCTCGGAATGCGTGAACCAAATTTGCTGAAAATTTGACCAATTAGAGCTCAGATATAACTGGAATTTTATCACCCAAGTTTCGACCACATATTGGATTCATAGCGTTAAAAAATTATCGCGGTAATACAAAAACGATTTTTTTGGCAAAAAATTGATTGTATAATATCTTGAAAACCACAACTCTTAGTGTACAAGTATATTCCGCAAACTTTTTTGTATTGTCAAAATACGCATTTCTGCTGAATAAGTTATCAGTGTACAACCTATAGAATTCAAGATTGGGTAAATTCACTACTAGCCTATTGACCTGGTTCCCGGCTCACTGCACAGAAAAAAACTATGATTTCAAACTCGTTTGGAAGTCGTAGGTTTATGTGGTTGATAGTTTTTAAAAAGTCTCCCATTTATTTTTCACAATACTCAATATTATTTTGTATCACTTGTTTTACTCCTCAATTGATTCAATTGTAGAAAAATAAAATGTAGTAATTCAAATTTCACTCTCAGATGCCACACCACTGGAGCCGGAGTGATTCTTCCACTTTTACAAAACGGTATTATCGAATAAAACACCTACCTGAAAAATCGTCACAGTGCTCGATACAATCCATTGCATGCCGAAGCTGTTAATCACCACACCATAATTCCTAAACACCTGCACTTTAATTGTTCTTTATTTGTTCATTTCACTAGAACTTATTTAAGAACATACTAGAATACATTTTAAATGTATTCACAAACTGAACAAAAATTCACCTCGGCTCAAGAACTTCTAGCCGCATCGTGCTGCCAAAAGGCTTGTGGATTATAAAAAATGATCTCTTCACCGTTAATAGGAAAATTGTCTAATATGGTTGACGTTATTTTCATGTTATTTATAGTTCTCTCGATTTTTAAAAGGTGAAATAAATATTGTTTTAAAGTATTTGGAAGAAATTTGGATGAGTTTATATATCTTCTCAAACTTCAAATAAAAATGATTATGAATAATACCATCTGGCAGCATCTTTAAGTTGTCGTGGAACGTATTATTTTTGTTTACATCGCATTTTCTACTGTCCCGAGAGAGAATGAGAGTAAAATGTTGAGGAGATTGAGTGAAATTTTGCTTAGGCTGGGAACTGGTTTTTTGTATGCCGGATTGGGAATCGCTATGACTGAAATGAGTGCTGCACCTCGTTAATTTAAATCAAATAAAAGCTTCTTTGAAAGATATTTAGCGCACGAATAAGCTATTTTTAAGCAGAAGCTGAACCCCAATGCAGTATTATACAGCTCTACAAATTTCTGTAGAAAAAGTTGCTTCTGGTCATAAATATCAATTAAATAATGCAGTCGTACGCATGCTTGGGCCGGGAATGGGTAAAAGAAACTCTATTTGTAAAAATAATTTCTTCTTGCCAAAAAATCATTTTGTATTACCGCAATAATTTTTTACCCTATAAATCAATATGGTCGAAACTCAGTTGTGGTAAAATTCAAGTTATATCCGGAGTTTCTGGTCAAATTCTTCAGCAAAATTGGTTCACACGCAATCGAGATCTATATCTCCTAATTTGACCATTTTGTATGAAAAACGGCGAGTGGGCTTATTATATTATGCCGGTCACTGTACATACTAATGCAATGGCGGGCATATAAAGCTTTTAATTAATAACTAAAGAAGTTCTAATAGATTACTAAGATAAAAAGCAGGCCAGTTCCAGTTGGAAATGTAGCAAGCCATGGAAGAAGCTAGGCTATATGATGCACTTATTGAGATTGATTGATTCACCGGAAACCGATTAAGTTAAGTTGCTAGGCAAAAGTTTTCAATAGTAAATATTATCATACATAAATATTAAATAACACACTGAACTAGCTGTTTTTGCTGCGGAGGATATAATGCGTAACAAAATCGCGTAAATCCCAAAATATGTTTTAATAAACCGTGGAAATCAAGAAATTTGGGTGAAAAAATTGCATAAAAAGCGATTCTTGTGAAAAAAAAAACCGCGTTTTCACGGCTTCAGTGTATATCGGGTATGAAGCGTTGACTCTTCCTTAATCAAATGGTCCAAGAAAATTGAAAATCCATCAAGCAACGGTATTGAGATATTAACGATCAAAGCTCTCATCATAGTAGTTTTTTTCAAATATATTTTCGTGACGTTTTTGATTTTTTTGAAATCGTAAGGTGTACCCCAATACAGAAAAGACAGACGTAGTTCTACGTCAAAACGGGCCGTTACAATCGTATTTGATCCTGTGACATTTTCGATTCCATTAGACAGAAACTTGTATGAGTTCAATGGTAAAAAAACAAGCGAAGCCGTTGAATATTCGATGAGCAGTAATAATTTGACTTTAATTTTTTCTCTTGGGTCTATATAAACTGGTAAAGCTTTATACGAGGATGAGTATTTGAAATAGCACATCTAACGGCATGATGAATACAAAAATCGGCATCGAGGGATTTCAGTAATGACGGCAACTGACCTACTTCAAAGTTGAAACTCACTGGTCCAACAAAAACAACCAGTGCCACCAAAAAATCGACAGATCCACTTTTTTTTCGATTCGACTTTGTCCAATCGCTGTTAATACCTTCTGCCAATTCACTCCAAAGTTGAATTTTATTGAAAGGTCACACCCAAAAACAAATCTAATAATTATTAGAGAATCAGGGCAGTATATAATTCTGTAAGCTTTTATATAGAAATTGTATTAAAATAATACAATTTGTATTATTTCAATACAACAATTGCTGTAATAAAATCTTGCGGAAATTATATAAGTGCCCATAATTATTATACAGTTTCTGTAAAGTTCTTATGCAGAACTGTATTAAAATCTTTTATCTGCTGGTTGGGTGCAGTAGTTCTATCAAATTACCGACTACGCGATACAGTTGGAGTTTTATTCATCAAAAGGTCTACCCAAGCAGGAGAAATTAACTCAATAATACATCATCCTTTTATTAATACCATACTCTGTTATGAACTAGCCTTGAATAAGAGGTAAAATACCAAACATAAATCCTGAACATGACTCATATTCCGAACACCGACGTTTCAGCACCCTAAAACAAAAACTCTCTTTCCAGTTTTTCGCACTGAGGATCAAGAACACCAAGGAAGTAAAGATCGTATGGAGAAAATAACACGAATAAAGCCAAAATGGTAATTTAAGGGCACTCCTCACGGAATCCAATTTTCAAAGTACTCGCGTTTTCAAGAGCACACCATTTGATGAGGAAGCAACGCACAACTCCCATTTTTATTATTTCACGCATGCTGCGACGCAGCATAGCTGAGACAATACAAATGACAGTTGTGCGTTGCTGCGTTAATTAAAAACAAATCTCCGGAGGAAGTTTTGAAGAAGTTTCCTGGGAATACTTGAAGTAACTTTCGTGGACATTCCTGGATGAATTTCTGAAATAATTCTTGGAGATGCTCGTGAAAAAAATAGCAGTAGAATTTCCGGAAGAGTTTCCAGAGAAATTTCTTAAAATATTTCTAACGAATTCTGGAAAGTGATTTCCCTCAGGAAAACCCTGAAGTGTTTTCAGGAGGATAATTTGGGGAAATGGGGGAAAGTGGCTTTCTTTGGGCTTTGGGCTTTTAACACATTTTTGTATAAATTCATGAATGAATCGAATGAATCTCCAGGGGATTTTTTTAGGAATGTCCTGGAGAATTTCTGAAGAAACTTCCTAAGAATTCTTTAACGATTTTTCTGTGTAATTATAATTAATTATAATATATAATTAATTATTAAAGGAATTTAGGATGAAATACTTGAAGAATTTTGAACTTTGGGAAGAATTTTCGGAAGAATTTCCAGCGGAATGAATTTTAAATTTTTTAAAGTAATCGTACCAAATAACCATCAGATTTTATAAAGAATTCTGGCAGAAAGCCCGGCCCCAAGCCTTCCAAGAAAGCCCAGAATTTTCGCTATTGGGCGAAGTTCTGATTGAGTTTGGTGATTTCACCCCTTGCACCCAAGGCACAAAAACATTATTGGCTTGAACTACTTCCAATCGACGATTTCACGAAATGGCGCGACGCCAGATCCAACTAAAACAGAACGTCACCTTTATGTGACCGGCGAAAGAACATGGTGTTGTGATGCTTAGCGCATATTCAAATTTGTTCTTGGTGGTTTAACATTTATTACATGGAATGTAAAACGCGAAAACTTCACACATCTCTGAAATGACAGACACAATAATAGGAATAAAATATTTAGTCTGCAAGTACAATATTCTGCAATATGTAATATGAACTGAAAAACAAATCTTGCAAACAAACTGCGGCCCGCTTCAACAGCTTGGAATTTCTGTGCAACCCTTGATAGTAAACATGCTGGGGACCACTGGGTTAGGTGCTTGATTACATGAAGTCCGGGCTTCCTTTGAATGGTCTGATTTGCGCTTCGAAGCGGATTAACCCATCCCTTCCTTGGCGTTCCACAGGTTCAGTCATTTCGGATTTTCTTCCGCTTCGAAATCTCTGCTGCCTGGGCCTTCTTTGAATGATTTTATCACACGGCACACGGTTGAATACTGATTCAGCAACTTTTTCAGGTTCCAGCTGTGGGTTGGCCTGGATTTTCTACGACCGCATCAATGGTAAGTCTTCAAAAGGCACTTGCTCCTTGGGAGTCATTTCGATTATCACTTAACAAAATGTGACGAATTTTTTCAACTTTTCGAAATTTTAACAATATACTTTAAGTTAGTTTTTATCAAAATTCTATCAATTTTTATTTATGAATTACATATAAGAAAGTGTCGCATATTTTCTGAGCACAATATTCAGATATAGTTTTCTAAAGTTTTGGTGGAAGTTTTTTTAAATAAGGATAAAATTTGAATGGTTTGTATGCTGTTTGTGATGTATACATCTTTAATTTCTTTATGCAAATCTCAATTTATAGAACTTTCAAAATTCTATATTCTTAGAGTTTTCATAATTAACATTCCTAGAGATTTTTAAATCGTATAGTATTCAGAAGAAATTGTTCATAGTAGGATACAAATAATGTATCTAAAATCGCTATATGTACCAATTCATTTCCACTACAAAACATTGATCAGTATGC